>NC_134718.1:50611296-50621296 GCF_049634645.1 Pelodiscus sinensis
AGCTCCCTGGCTCTTTAAAAAAACATTTACTCAATGGCTCTTTAAATAGTTCTCTCCTGCCAGCCCTTTAAATAGCTCCCTCCTGGTTCTTTAAAGAGTGACCCAGCTGGCTTTTGCCAGAGCAGCCCATCAGGGCACACCCCCTTATTTTCAACTGCTGCTACTGGGGATGGGAGGGTGAGGGTCAACTCCTTGGATGGAAACAATACAGGAGATATTTTTTTGGTATGGGTAGGCAGACCATAGTAACCCAAGTCACACAGGCATTTGTCTAGAACAAAATGAAAAAGTGCCACAGGATCCTTTAATAACTTTGAAAAGCCCCAAAAATGACACATAGAAGGCACCGGAGTTTAACAACTTCTGGGACACTGGTTCAAGACTTGAAGAATTTGCAGCAAATGAATTTTGTGGAAAATAATGCTTTTAAAAACAAACACACTGCACTCACAAAAAGCCAGAACACATATTGGAAAAATAATTACTTGTGTAAAAGACCCTTCTGTGTAAGAATCCGACATTTTATTTTTTTAAAATTCCATGGTTTATTGGTAAGCACTGTCACAACTTCAACAAAGCACAAAATGAAGACAGTCTATGCCTCAAGGATCCACTCTCTAAAAGGCATAATAGAGAATATTATCCCAGTGAAAGGATACAGGGATACTGGAGCTGCTAGATCAGATCAAGCCAGGAGTCCATCTAGTCTAATAGTCTGTCTCTGACAGTAGCCTGTAGTGTCTATACAGTGGACAGTTGTGGTATTAGTCCACAGAAAAAGTTTTTTCCTAACTTCTGTCAGTTAGGGTATGTCTACACTATCACCCTAGTTCGAACTAGGGTGGTTAATGTAGGCAACCAAAGTTGCAAATGAAGCCTGGGATTTAAATATCCCGGGCTTCATTTGCATCTTGCCGGGCGCTGCCATTTTTAAAGCCCCGCTAGTTCGGACTCCGTGCCCGCAGCTACACGCGGCACGGAGTAGGTAGTTCGGATTAGGCTTCCTATTCCAAACTACCGTTACTCTTCGTGGAACGAGGTGAACCGGTAGTTTGGAATAGGAAGCCTAATCCGAACTACCTACTCCGTGCCGCGTGTAGCCACGGGCACGGAGTCCGAACTAGCGGGGCTTTAAAAATGGCGGTGCCCGGCAAGATGCAAATGAAGCCCGGGATATTTAAATCCCAGGCTTCATTTGCAACTTTGGTTGCCTACATTAACCACCCTAGTTCGAACTAGGGTGGTAGTGTAGACATACCCCTAGAGATTGGTTTATGCGATGAAGCCTGAGAGTTTACATCTTTTCTATGTGTCCTCTCTACCCATTCACATGTCTAATTCTTTTAAAAACTTACTAAATTTTTGTAAAAATAATATCTTGTGGCAATGAGTTCCACGGGTTAACTATGAAAAAAAAAAGTATTTCCTCTTATCATTATTTACGTATCCCTTTATTCTTATATATGAGAAAAGGTAAAAAGGAATACATGTTTTCCTTTCCAAGTCCATTAATTATTTTGTATTCCTCTTCTGCGGCCCATCTTATTTGTCTTCCTTAAACTGCCTCCATCTTTTCAGTCCACCCCCAAAGTCTTTCTACGCTTAGTCATTTTGACTCCAGTCTCTGACAAAATAATTTGAGTTTATAATTTCTCAGTGCATATGTGGAAATATATTATTATGTTGAAAACTGAAAATGGCTTACACATTAGGGATCAGCAATGCATAAATATACAGAGTGAAACTTTCCACAAAAAAGACTGAAAGGGTGCTTTATAGCAACATCACCCAGCCAATCATTATAGGGCTGCTCACATGAAAATACAATCCACAGTGGATTGTCTGTGCAGACATTTAGTGAAAGCTTGGGTGTGACTCTAAAGCGCTTTCCATGAATTAACTAGCTGTATGGGTCCTGCCATTGCACACTAAAAGTTCTACAGACAGAACACAGGAAGTTGGTGCACTGTAGATTCACACTCTGGCTTGCCACACTCTAAGTCTCAGGGCTGGTCTAGGCTGGGAGCTTACACTGGCATAGCTACATCTCTCAGGCATGTGGAAAGCACATGCCCACAAGAGACATAGGGATGCCAACCTAACCCCTTTCTTATAGCCAGCACTAGATTGCCTGAGTAATTCTTAACTTAGCTACCATGTCTTGGGAACACAGGTTTCCACTCTACGGGTGTTCCTACGGAGTAGGAGCACTGATGGAAAAAAATAGTGGGTGCTCAGCACTCACTGGCAGCCCTGCCAATCAGTGTCTTCCCTCCCCATTCCTGCCTGTCAGTGGACACACCAATTTGCTCCTCCCCTTACTTGCCAGTGCCTCATGCCCACCCTGATCTGCTGTTCAGCAGCATGCAGTAGGTGCTGTACAGGAGGAGATGAAGCAGGGACATGAAGAGGTGAGGGGAGTGGGAGCTTGTGAGAAGGGAAGTCAGGGCCTGGTTCCTTTGCTCCCCCTCCCTCTGTGAACCTGATTATAGCAGTTCAGTATCTGCAATAACAGCTACTCAGAATGGTGCTCACAGTCTATTAGCTACACATTTTTTAGTTCAAAATCTTTTTTCGAATGTGGTGAAAATGATCACATATGAGAAAGAGCACTCCCAATGGGAATGATCTGGGCACATGGCAAGAATTTGAGTGCTAACTTCAGGACTGTAGGAATTTTTATTGATGAGGGTGGCCATTGCTGGAATTTTGCACACTTTGGCTTCTGTTATGGGGTTTACAAACTCTCTGGGCCCCTTTTCTCTGAGGTTCATGTTCAGCAGCCAAGATTTTCTGAACCCCACTATCCACATAATGGCATCATATGCACCCACTTATAATTAAATGTCCCATTACCTTTCTCTGGGTTTAAGCGTAAACACTCAGCATGGAGCGATGCAGAATGTCTGTGGAGACTACTGTTAATAGAATGAACCTGGATAAGTCCAGAAAATATGCCAGATACCTAAGATATTCCTAGGTGGATTTGAGAAAACTCTCACTTTATCCCGACTATGGTAACTCAGGGTAAATATAGATAAGAGCAAAAGAACGTATAGGTTACAGCAAATGAACACATCCTAGTTGAGGAAATATTGCATCCAATATTTTCACTCCAAAATAATACATTTCATATCAGAATGGATATGCCAGGAAACCTAGACTGAACCAGGGAAGAAAGTGACCCATGATATGGTTCTCCTGTGTGAACTGAACATGGAGAGTCTCTAAGCACAGCGTGCTCTCTGTGTAATGGACAGGGGTTAAGAGCATTTTCATCTGGTTGTAGGCACAGTGTAAGGAAATACAACACCCAACGATGTCAAATGTGCAGTCCTCTACTCAGCATACCGTTGCTCACAAGCAAACAGTTTTCCCCAAAGGGCGAGTCATCATTAACTTCTTAGGCTATGTCTACACTGCAGAGCTTTTCCGGGTCCAAGGAACGCATTCGCTTTTCCGAAAAAAATTTCAGAAAAGCAGATGCGTTTTTTCAGCATCCCTGTAAACCTTGTTCTGTGAGGAAGAAGGGATGTTCTGAAAGAGTTTTTTTCTTCTGACATTTGGCCTGTGTAGATGGGCCAAATGTCAGAAAAGCCTCTTAAGGAAGAAAAGCGGAAAAAGATACGCAAATTGAGGTTTGTGTTTTACGTATCTTTTTCTGACTTTTCCCTGCAGTGTAGACGTAGCCTCAGTTCCTAAGTTGTTCAAAAGAGTGGCACCAGTCTAGAACATGGCAAAATTTAAGAAAAGTGCCAACTTCAGCTGTGGTACAGGGAAAATGCCTTTACCTACTGCACTGGAAAATCAGCTAGTAACCAGGATTTGCCAGAAGCTTCCTTATTTCCCCAACTGTTTGTAACTCAAAGATAAAATGGGCAAGAAGTAACTGCCAGACTGAGCAGTATTCTCTGCTGAACTGTCTCTATATTAAGCCTGAGACTCCTCCAAGACCTTTTGAGGGATACCAGCCTCCTAAGAATGTGGTGAACCTGTTTATGGGAGTATGTGCTTCAAGTATATGGGAGTATGTGCTTCAATTATTCCTGGGCCAGAAGCTGTAAATAAGTTGTGCCTAAAGAATCTAGTAAACAGCAAACTTAAGCTTGTCCTATTTAGTAGGGTTTCCAGCTTTCTAATCACATAAAACCAAATACCCCTGACTGCCCCTTCTGCAAGGCTTTGCCTCTGCCTCTCCTCCTCTCTCAGACCCAGCCTCCCAGTTGCTCCATTCCCTTTCCCCTGTCCCCCCTTTCTCCATACCCCTTCCACTCCCACCATCACTCATGTTAACTGGGCTAGGACAAGGGTTTGGGATGCAAGGCGGGGGAGGGGGAGGGAGATGTCCACATATATGTTTGACACTCAACCCACCTGGAAGCCTTGGAACACCGTGCAAGGCAGTCAGTTCCTGGAGTAAGGGGCCAGGCAGGGGCAATGGGGCATGACATGGCGGCGGTAGCCCCACTCCACCAAGCCCAGTACAATGGCACTGTATATAAGCTAGCGGTCACCAGACACACACTGACTCACCCTGCCTTGTGCTATCCACATGCTTTTTCGCATTGGGGCTGGGCCCATGCTATGGCACACAACCCAAACACCCCTGACTACCTATGCTTAGACGCTTGTCGACCTGCTGTGTCAAGCACCTTTCTCCCCACAGATCCTCCACCACAAATGCATAGTACCCTGAACCCCACCACCTCTGACCAGTACCTCCCACTGCTTCAACTGTACTGCCCAGCCCCCCCAGAAACCCCACTTCCTAACCCCCAACACATACATCTCTCCTCACTCCTTACTGCCCAGTGCACTGCCCTGCAGCCCCTCCAGTACAGTCTCCCTTGCCCAGCATCCCAACACACAGAGACCTCCCTCACTGCCTCAACATACCCCCAAAACACACAAACCTCCCACCATCCCCAATACAGAGACCCATTCCCCCACATCTGCACCCCAGCTGCATTTACCTTGCAGGGAGGTGACTATGTGTGCAGGCTGAATTGGCATGACAGCTGGGGCCTTTCCAGTGCCAAGGCAGAGAATTGTTCTGATCACACGTGAGCGGTACAATCAGACAAGTCAAGATCTTCCCTGCCCCCTGCCCTATCCAGGCTCCCTCAGGAATAACATGCCTGAAGTAGGGTGAACATACAACCCATTTTATCCAGGATAGTCCCCTTTTTAAAAATCTGCACTGGTTTTTCTGACAAAATGGGCATTTGTCCCTTTTGTTCTTGTGAAATGTTCCTTACCAAAAAAGTTAGGTTAGGTATGCCACCCTAATGCAGGAACATGTGTGTGGGGGGGGGAAGAAAGGGGAGAGGCTGTGGACAGAAGGTACCAGGCAGCACAGCTCGGGGTGAGGGGAGGAGGGAGTCAGTCACAGCCCTGAGCAGCACAAAGCTTAGGGGGTAGAGACCAGGCCCAGCAGTAGTGCAGGAAGTTCCAGGAGGAGAAGAGGGACACCCCCTCCTTTCCTAGCAGCATGAGGCTGGGTGGAGTCAGAAGTCCCCAGTTAGCTGGCATGGGGTTCCAGCTCTCAGCCCCAGATGTGAGCACCAAAAAGGCATGGAGCTGAGGGAGGGCTCAATCCCAGACAGAGGAAGGGATGGTTGTGGGGGTCAACTCCTAGCCATCCCATTAGAAAGTATGGTCACATTGGAGGGGTCCAGCCACGGCGCTATTGGTACTGGATTTTTATTACTGTATTACTAATTACTCTCCCATGAGATCAACGATAACTTGTGCTAGACCCTGTACATACACTAAAATGTCCTGAAGAGTTTGCCGTCTGCATAAATTAAGGCATAAAGATGTTAAGGGCCTGACTTTCTAAAGAGCTCAGCTTTCATCTAGACATCTAAAATAAGTGGTTATATTTTCAGAAAAGCATCAAAACCCCTCTTACCCTCACAAATTAATATAATCATATAATATATTAACTAACAAAAGCAGAAAATAAGTCAGCAAAAACAGAACAAATAATCTATTACTTAAAATCCCCTTAAGGTTCATGAACAATTCTGTGAAACATACAAGCTTGTAGCTGCCACCCTTGTTTGATTTTTCTCTTTTGTTTTCCACATAACCTCTTGGATTCTCATCTCTTTTGTACATTTACAAGGTAGAAACCATATGTCTTCTGCATGTTCTGTAAAGTACCTACCACGTTTGAGTTACTAAACCAATAGTAAATATTAATAAGCAAGCAGTTGGATTTAGCGATGGAGAAAACAGATTCTGATCCGAGAAAACTGCCTTTTGTTAGTGTGAAAAAATTCTGCACAAAGCTGCCAGTCTCCCCCCTTTTGTTCATATCTGGCAAAAACAAGATTTTTTTATTGGTTTTGCCAGCAATCCAAATTTTCTCATACTCCCCTAGCCAAGATATTGGGAGCAGAGCACAGCCTATTCCAGATGACATCAGAAAGGAAGCGGAACACAGGTGTTTCATGTTATTGCCTAGATTTTTCTCCTGCACCAGATCTTTGAAAGGGATGGGAAATATGCCAGAAAGATTGTTATGCTGTTAATACCTTGGCAAGATATATCACAAAGTTACAAGAGACAAGCTGAGGCTGGCCAAAGAGTATCCAATCTCAGTAGTACTCTATAAAGCTCATGTATTTTTAGATAGATGTGGGGAAAGAATGGATTCCAGTTGTGGATTGTTCTGACTTCATTTCCTCTGTTTTCATATTTTCTAATAATATCTACACTAGTTCCATTAGACTTATATGTTGGTGTATGAATGTTTTTGGAACTTACTGATTAGTGTGTGTTACACAGAGGATATGAATCTGATTACAGGTGCTAACTAATAGTACTTCAGCTCAAAATAGAGTGGTTCAGACTCTCATTTATAGCAGACACAAGTTCATTTGCCAGTGATAACCATGGTATTCATCATATTTTCATTAGAGGTGCTGCATTTGTCTTTCAGTATGTCCAAACTCAAGCTAAGGTTCTAGTATAGAGAGGTACAGGAGTGGAAAGAGGAACAAGTGAAGTAGTCTAAATAGGGAAAATTGCTTGATTCACAAACAAGTACTTTTCTTAGTTCTACCTTACTTTTCTTACCTCTACAGAGGCTAGGTGTTCCAATTCACTAATGAGCTGAATTTTACAATCTAGTCATTGAATGATATTTTAACCTTCTGTACTCATGGGATTTATAAAGATTTCCTTTCTATGAAAGAAAAGACTGGTTTGCTCTCGTCTGAGACTGCAATCAGTTTTATTTGCTTGTCCTCTTAGAACAGTGTGTTAGGTCCCCTAGTTTTACTGGTCTAAGGAAACCCATTCTTACCACTGATTCATAAAGGCTCAATTTTTCTTAGAATTTTGGAAAATGAAATGGCCTATAAAGCTACAGGATAATAAATATTATGGTTTCTATTCCTAGGAATTTAATTCCTATCCTCAGAGGTATAAATTATAAGAAAGTCAATCAGTGACATATATAAAAGAAATACATCTAACCTGCATGTAATTTACCATGTATTTAGCAAGACCACATTCTCATAAACATGAAACCAAACAGTTATACAGTAATTGAAGGTCATGATACAAATTAAAACAAAACTTAAGTTCAACTATTATGGCACATTTCTAATTTCTAATCTGTAGGCTCACGTCTCTGTGTATTTTAGAAAATACACTTCTGGGCATGCATGTGCAAGTGCAGTTGCAAATTTTTCAAGACACCTGGTGATATTGCAGTTGAGTATCTAAGATTATATTTGAGCCTTTAATCTCTTTCAAGTGCTTAAATAACATGCCTTCCTAGGCGCTAGTTGAATCAGTCTCAAGAAGTAGTTGGAGCAGCATTTTAAAATATATCTTCAAAATTCTCTTTTTGGAAGTAGTTTGTTTGCGCCTCTTTTCACATCAGATAAGAGATGCCCTGAATAACTTATTTAGCATCACTCCTTGACCTTGAGTGCTCTTTCCCACAAAGAGATAACCCCTAAAAAGTATCAAAATGTTTGAAATAATTTGAAAACTATTTTCCCTAAAGACATGAAAACATTCGAAGTGCTCTTGATAATTTCCAAGCGTGCTTTCTTATTCACTTTTCGGTAAATTATGTTTTTCTGTTTGCAACTTATCTAATTATTTCATGATCTAGTATTGTTAGATTTCCTTTAGATGACTTGACACCATGTCGGTTCAATGTTTGCCCACAAGATGCAACCTGAAGTTCAAGCCCAACTCTATGGTCTTTTCACTTTTACTTAGAATGAGAAGGGCATTTTGCTTTGCTCTGGGTCTATGTTTCAAGTGCTCAACTACAGCCATGAAAAATGGTCATGAAAATGTAGAAGCCTCCTCCTCCCCCCAAATATACACATCTATCATTTACAGTGATATACAGTAATTATTTTCTCAATAATGAAAACAATTATATTTTACTCAGCTGTCAAAAATAATGTTCTTCCTTGGTGTGAGAGAATGTGTGTGGACTGTGGCTCTTCTGTCTGTCATTTATTTCAAGGATCAGGCCCTAAGAAAGATTTCACCTCTATTGAACCACCTCAATTGCTTCCTGTGGACTCGTACTACCAACCAGTTAGTAAAACTGTTCTCTGGGCAGTTAATTAAGACATTAATCCCTTCACTCCAAGACTCAGTACATTTCAATCTGTCTAATTCTCATAGGAAGTAAAAATAAAAAAAATAAAATCAGGGAAGAGTCACATTGTAGCACAATTCTATGTGAAATTCATCCCTCTGCAGGTGGTATCCATGAAGCCTTTGTTCACAGGAGTGAATTTCAATCAAAATGGCTTTTTCTGTAGATATATCTAAAGATGAGTTTACTAGAGAAGCTTGGATTCTCACAGAAAATCAACTTTCCACTAATGATTTTAAAGTATTCAGACAAATTAAATGCAGAGTCTTCTTAGTTTCCCAAATAACTATACAAGGAGTGGGATTACTGAGGTACCGACAAAGACTTTTCTCATATCATGTCCATCTTGGGCCGAACCCAGAAGTTATTGGAAAATGTATTAAAACTTTTGATTATTTAACTACACTTTGTAACCTTTGGGAGTTCTCTTTCTGAACTGTGAGAATGGTTGGTTGTATTCTATGCCTACTCCTTCTGTTTAATGTCTATTTTACCCCTGATTGGACATATTTAAAATATGTTTCTTCATGCATTGTTCTCACACTATATATTGGAGTGCAGGATCAATCTTCCTTAAAAAAAGTAAAAATGTAGATAGACTTCAATTCTAAGTAGCAATTAGAGGAGAATTAAATAGCTTTATTGAGAACCTTGTTTTAAGTTATAACCCCAAGATTTTAAGGAAATTTAGTTTGCTTTTTTTAAAGAAAACCAAACATGGCCCAGGGGAATAAATATCCCTCTGACCCATAAAGTCAAGACATAGTGCCAACATATGGAAATTATTTTCCTCTTGAACATGTCTTACAAAAGAGATGGCTGGAAATATTGTGCTGTTTGTAGAAATCTCTCTGCTTTAGAGCACTCCCCCTTCTAAATAAAATAAAATCGTGGCATTTTACTGCACTACCACAGCATTACCCTCACACGCATTACCCATGGAAATCCACCTTTGTAATAATGTCACTGTAGCCATAGAGTATAAAATTCTTATCCATCCAGAGAAGTCTCACTAGGACTTGTGCACCATCTAACTGACATTTAAACTTCATTTTAATGATCAGGAAGGGCTGATACTGCAAAGTACTGAGTACTCTCGGCCCATTACAGCCAAGCTCCTATTGACTTTAGTGGAATGATTTTTGTTCAAAAGTAAATGCAAACTTGAATATTTGTCTGGAACATGGACAGAGTGCTCAGCACCTTGTGGCACAAAACCTTTCATTTACAGCCATGATCTTACAATCGACACAGCATGGGCACAAACACTGCTCACATGGAGCCATTAGCAGGTATAAAAGATAAGACTTATAAGAGAGAGTAATATTCACATGTTCTTGCCCGAAGAAAAGTATACTA
>NC_134718.1:50626296-50641296 GCF_049634645.1 Pelodiscus sinensis
GGGCTTCTAGAGGTTTTTGATGCAAACAGGGTTTGCAGTCCACCATAGAAAGTATATCCAGAGTGGCGCTATTCTCCAATTCCAAAGGGTAATAATTTTGAAGGTGTTTATTTGGTTCATTTTTCCACATCTCTTCAGTTCCTGGTTTCAGATGGGATTGGAAGCTGATGCTTTATCAAGTGTTATGGTGTATGATTAAGATAACAATGCTTTCACATTTCTGTAGCAGTATTTACAAAAATACTATAGGAAAGACCATTTTTGCTGTACTGCTGACAGATAGAAATTGCATATGAAAAAGATACAGCTATCACTCCAATCATTTAGATCTTTATCCAATCTATACAGAACCTTCAGTTTATTGAGGTTTGTTCAGAGAAAATCCAAAGAGAGTTTATTCAGTATAGAACCTTTAGATTTGGGCCATCACTGAGTCATCATTTTCCCCATGCTGGAAGTTTCTGTGTAAGGCAGTGGAACCTCTGTTATCTTCATTGTGTGTGTGCACTGAATGTAGAGTAAGAAGTATTTTCCACAGTGAAAGAGGCAGGTAATTTCACCCTTTATATCTAAGTAACTGCCATGTTCCAAAGAAGACAAAAATCATCATGTGCAGGTCTCTCTTCATGGGTGATTTTGCTTTTGGACATTATTGGTCTAACAAAGATCCCTTAGACACAGTTGCTCCTGAGCCAGGAGAGGGGATGCACTTGGCATGAGGAGTGGAGTACGCACTGTACGTTACTGCAGAGTGAATGCAAAATGGGTATAAAATGCTACCATTTTATATCCAGTCTGCATTCATATGGCACATGCATACATGATTGAATGAGGTATGAGGTAGCAGAGAATCAGGCTTTCTGTCTGCTGTATCATATGTCATTTCTCCCTTCAGGTTTAAGAAGGAAAAATCTGGCAAAAAACTAGTGGCCTCTGACTTTCCCAGCTACCATCATGGAAAACCACAGGGCTGCAGTGCATTCAGAAAGAAGCTGAGACCAGGCCTTAGGGGCAGCCTTCCTCCGTTATTCATGCTTCCACCCCTACCAGAATCCACTAGGGCATGCTTTCTTATGCACACAGCAGCAGAAGGAGCATTTTGCTTGTGTGACCGCAATGCCAGAAGCCAAATCATGATCCTACTCAAGCTAGCTTTTCTGTCCCAAAAATCATGATTGATTTTTATCTAGGTATATTCTACACAATTTCTACTTGAAATGGAAGGCATTCCTTTAATTAGGTTTTACTACATTTCTCAAAATAAAATGTAAAAGTTATTTGTATATACTGCAACAGCCTTCCTGTATGACAAAGATACTCATATTAGCCGTGATCCATTCTGTGTTGTGAATGGGCAGTGGGCTACTGAACTAGTTTTCTGTGCAATGCTACAAAAAGAACTTCAGGCTGCAGTTTCACATTAAAAAAAAAAGAACTAAACAAAATTGAGAAAAGTGAAGTACAGCATTGGGACAATAGTTTTATAGATTTCTAAAGTAATTCTCAAGGAAGGAATTGTTTAATCATATGTGCGTTTATACAATTCCTAGCATAATGGGGCCCTTATCCTGTCAGGGATTTCTAAACACTACCTCAATACAAAAGTGCATTAATAATGATAATAAATAACTCCTTCCATTGCCGTAACTAATGATTAATAGGCAACAGTGTTTTTTTAAAAACACATTTTACCTACTGGTTAATAGTGCAGAACTTTTTAAGGATACATGGCCATGTTTCAGCCAATCAGACTGGGATACTAGGATACAAGGGGTACTATGAATAGTATACAGCTGCAGTTCTCAAATTTCATTGCACTGAAGCCCCCTTCCGACAACAAAATTTACTCCACACCCGCATGATGAGAAAAGTGGGGAGAAACCAAAGCCTGAGTCTTTCTGACACCCACCCCACTGGGTGGGGGGAGAAAGCAGCCAAAACCTGAGCTCCAATCCCACCCCACATGATCGGGAAGGGAGAGGAGAGAGGAGGATCCAAAGCTTAAGCTCAGTGACATCAGCTCTGTGGGAGGTGGCCTGTAACCTGAGCCCTGCTTCCCCAGAAATTGGGACTCAGGTGTCAGCTTCAGACCCAGGCCCCAGCAAGTCTAACACCAGCTCTGGTGACCCCATTTAAATGGCGTCACAATCCAGTTTGGGGGCCCCATCCACAGTCTGAGAACAGCTAGTACACAGAAACATTTTAGAGCCAGGGAAAATGGCAAAACTTTTTCTGTGGCTATGCATTTGGCTTCTTTTCAGTGAGTTTGTTTTCTCAAAGTGTGAGTTGTGCTCATTTACAGTTTTCTTTCTGCAAATATTCTAGCCTATGCATTTTATTGGGATTAATATCAAGTTCAATTGGCTTTCTCAGATTGTATATTCAACTGCAAAATTTGCAGTTTACATTATGTAGTGCAGTTATATAAAAATTCCAAATTAGAGAACACTAAAAATACCACATGGCTTATGTAACTAACCAACCCTGTGTGAATTTTTCAATGACCTGGTCACAGACAATCTGCAAAAGGAGAATTATTCACTGAAAAATAATGAATTCATAATGAATATGTTCAAGAAAATCTTGAGCTGTTCTAAGATACTTCACAAAGAGAATAAAAGGCAAAATTCATCGAGTGAATTATATGCTACAGACTGTTTGACCAGCATTAGAATGTGCGTACTGTATCCTTTGTTAAAGATTAGCCCATTAGAAAGCCCCAGAACTAAATAGTCTCAATATTTACATAGGTAGCCAAGTGGGGCACAGTTCAAAATATAGCTGTGTATTTCACAGCTGCCTCCCTTTCCGTATTGGTTTGGATTTAGTTCCAAAGAACCCTTACATTGAGCACAAGTTAAAATCCAGATCCAAATGTTATGGGGTTGGCCCACCTCTCTCAATGAGCACACACATGGTATGCAAATATACACTTCAGCAAGTAATTCAACAGCTATTCAACCTTTATGGGAGCATTCATCAAAGTCTGTTAGCCTTTTTCCCACTGAAATTTTCCATCATTCCATTGATGGCAGCAATATTGCATGGCCTATTGCAAATAAGATGCTGGTGATAGCTGGTTTTCAACCATCATAATGTCTAAACAAGTCTGGGAAGCCTTAAATGAAATTATGGTTACACATTGCCATATACGGGTGCCCTGTCTATTCTCGGGCACCAATTGCTACCACTGGTGGAACTGAACTGATGGTAGCAATGATGAGAAAAATTCACGATAAAAGTCAGTAGATCAGCTAACTCTCCCATGAAATGCAGAGACTTACCTCTTCAATTATGTCATACATCCAGTTTTCTTTGCTTCCTTATGCTGAATACCTCCGCTTTAAGGGCATGTCTAGACTTCAGAGCTTTTTTGGGGTACTGGAGGTATCCTGGAAAAGCTCTGCTGCGTCCAAGGAATGTGTCTGCTTTTCTGAAAAAAATTTCAGAAAAGCAGACTTTTTTTTGGCTTCCCTGTAAACCTCATTTTACAAGGAAGAAGGAATGTTCTGAAAGAGGACTTTTTTTCTGACATTTGGCCCCGTGTAGACGGGCCAAATGTCAGAAAAGCCTCTTTCGGAAGAAAAGCTGAAAAAATGCAAACTGAGGTTCGCAATTTGTGTATCTTTTCCCTACTTTTCTTTGTAATCTAGGGTATGTCTACACTACAAAGTTAGTTCGAACTAACGGATGTTAGTTCGAACTAACTTTCATAGGCGCTACACTAGCGTTCCGTTAGCTCGAATTTAATTCGAACTAACGGAGCGCTTATTGGAACTAGGAAAACCTCATTTTACGAGGATTAAGCCTAGTTTGAACTAGCTAGTTCGAATTAAGGGGTGTGTAGCCCCTTAATTTGAACTAGTGGGAAGCTAGCCCTCCCCAGGTTTCTCTGGTGGCCACTCTGGCCAACACCAGGGAAACTCATCTGCCCCCCTCCCGGCCCCGGACCCCTTAAAGGCTGGCTACAGTGCCCGTGCCAGGTGCAAGCCTGCCAGCACCCAGCCAGCAGACCCTGCACCTGGCACGGATCGAGCCACCCACCCGATGCCCTCCAGCCCTCCCCCTCTTCCTGGGACCAGGCTGGCAGCTCCTGGGAGCTTGCCCAGGACTGCAAGAGGTGGGCACCCGCCTGGGCTAGTGCAGACATTGTGGACCTCGTCCACGATCTCCGCACTAGGCACAGGAAAGTGGCCGTCAAGGGCAGGAGAGCTGCCAGCCTGGCCACCCAGGAGCAGGTGTGCAAGAGAATCAAGGGGGTCCAGTGAGATCCCTGACCCTGAGCCCTGAGCTTACAATGGCTGTCCTGGGTCAGACCAAAGGTCCATCTAGCCCAGTAGCCTGTCTGCCAACAGCGGCCAACCCTAGGGACCCTGGAGGGGATGGACCGAAGACAGTGACCAAGCCATTTGTCTCGTGCCATCCCTCTCCAGCCTTCCACAAACCTTGGGCAGGGACACCACTCCTACCCCCTGGCTAATACCACTCCATGGACCCAGCCTCCATGACTTGATCTCACTTCCCTTTAAACTCTGTTCTAGTTGTAGCCTTCACAGCCTCCTGCAGCAAGGAGTTCCACAGGTTGACTCTTTGCTTTGTGAAGAACAACTTTCTGTTACTAGTTTGAAGCCTGCTATCCATTCATTTCCTTTGGTGTCCTCTAGTCCTTCTATTATGGGAACTAATGAAGAACTTTTCTGTATGCACCCTCTCCACCCCACTCATGCTTTTAGAGACCTCTATCCTGTCCCCCCTCTGTCTCCTCTTTTCTAAGCTGAAAAGTCCCAATCTCTTTAGCCTTTCTTCATATGGGACCTGTTCCAAACCCCTCATCATTGTAGTTGCCCTCCCCTCTCCCAGCCTCTCTCTTCCCCTCTCCCACCTCCTTTTCCCAGTCTCCCCCAGTTTTGTTCAATAAAGACAGATTCCATTTTGGAAGACACGTTATCTTTATTTTGTACATCAAGAAAAGGGGCTAGGGAAGAGTAAGTGGAAGGAGGTGAGGGAGGAATGGGGCACAAGCCCCCGATGGGGAGGACTGGGCTGGCTCTGTGGGCTTCTGGGGGTGGAAGCTCTCCTGCAGCCCCTCCAATTGCCCCCTCTCCCCAGATGGCAGCCTGCGGCAAGTGCAGCCGGGCTGATGGCCGAGTGCTGTGATGTGCCAAGTGTGGGTAGTCCGGGCAATCCAAGCCAGGACTGCTTTGCAAGCGGGGCACCCCGAGGACTGTCTTTCCGGGGTGGGGGTCGGGACCCTTTAAGCACAGCCCTCAGCTAGCCTGAGAAAGCATCTCCACGCTCTAAGTTCTTCTCTGATGCCCTGCCGGCACTGCTTCCGGCCATCCTTAAGCCCGGTTCAGGACCCACTTAATGTGGACATGCTAGTTCGAATTAGCAAAACACTAATTCAAACTAGTTTTTTAGTCTGGATCCGTTAGTTCGAATTAACTAATTCAAACTAAGTTAGTTCGAATTAACGTTGTAGTGTAGACATACCCATAGAGACTGCAGCCATCATAAGTGAGCTAACCTAACTGGGTTCAAGACTGAGCTTTGGAGGGGATAGTATGATGAGATGATGGCATGCAGTTGTGATTGCTATTTGCAAATATCTTCAATAGCTGGGAAGTGTAGATGGGGAGGGATCTGAGTTAATACAAGAATTCTTTCCCAGATGTCTGGCTGGTGGGTCTAGCCCACATAGTCAGGGCCTAACTGACTTCTTATTTGAGGGCAGAATGGAAGAGACTTTAGTTTCTTTTTTAACCTTTCTCTGAAGTGTGAAAGTCACTTGCCAGATTAAACTAGTGTAAATAGTGGATGCTCTGTAACTTGAAGTCTTTAAATCACGTTTTGAGAACTTCAGTAACTCAGAGGTTAGGGGTTTATTACAGGAGTGGGTGGGTGAGGTCCTGTGTCTTGCAGCATAAAAAAGGTCAGACTAGATTTTCATGATGATCTCTTCTGGCCTTAAAGTCTATGAGATGTTTGCCCAGATTTTTCTGTATGCATATAGTTAAAGTAACTATGGGGAAACAGCAATTAGATGAGAAGAGGCCCTGATTCAGCAAAGCATTTAAAACTGTCCTGAAAATTAAGCAAATGCTTAAATGCTTTTGCTGAATCAGAGTATAAGGGAGGTCATATTTAGCTATTAAATATTTTCTGGCAGTAGGGAAGAAAATGGTAATAAGTGGGGCAAACTGAAGCTGAGGTGAAGGTTGGGTGTAAAGGGAAAAGATCATTACTGTTTTTAATTACTGGGGATCAGAGGAGGAATCTCAAACATGGAGAAAAAAGAGCTAAGGGAAAACAACAGCTAAAGTTAAATCATGTTTTCCAGTGTGATGAGAATCTGAAGCTGAGAGGGATAAGTGAAATAAAAGTTGACTGTCTTTATTTTAAATATTTCCTCTCAACAAATGGGTGGAATTTTGCATGTGTGAGGGCAAGGATAAACAAGAAACAACAATTTTGAAATTCATTACTTTAAAACAGGGGTGTCCAAACTTTTTTCAAAGAGGGCCAGATTTTATGAAGTGAACATGCGTGAGGGCCGACCATTTTGCCTGACATTCTTTGAACCATTAAAATTAAACGCAAATTAACTATTTTATGCAAAGTTTATTGCAAACGGCATACTTTTCATTTCGTCACATGGATGACAAATCTAAACAGGTGTTAAATCACTCTGCCTTTCATATCTGAAAGCCAGATGAAAAAAAAATCCAGGAAGCTGAAATATATGTCAGGAACATTGTAAAGTACATTACATATTATTGGTAATAAAGGTTGTCTGTCAACTTTTAAGTTCAAAAAATATGAACAGGAACATAACACCAAGTATACATGTTGTGTCCAAATATATTTATAACTGATTTAGACCAACTGACATTAACTGAGATTTTACAATGTATTCATCTCAATACATATGGATTCGTTGGGGGCCATAAAAGATAGATATTGCCAAATTACCTGTGGGGCCGTATTAAACCGGAACACGGGCCGCAATTGGCCCGCGGGCCGGACTTTGGACATGCCTGCTTTAAAATATCGAATAAGACCTCTCTCTCTTGTGCATGTCTTAAACTGAGTGTCTCAAAACATGGGTAATGTGGATGATAATATATTTTAATATTACTTTAATTAAATGTGAAGAATCCTTTTTCTTACATTTTCTTTCTTTTTCTATTTCTCTTCCAAAGTCTTCACAGCTAAAATATATGCAAAAAATATGTAGGTTATGTTTATTCTTGGAAGCAGAGCTCTATTATGTATTTCTATGATTGTGCCCATTCAATATGATGGTTTTTGGATTGCTGTCCTCTAAACTGGACTGTTACAGTAAATTAAAAAGGCATTTAGGGTTAGTCTTCTATCACACCATCTTAATCACACAACATGGCCATTAGAGTCCCCATCCACAAATTGACCACAACCTAGGTCAAATTATCAAATTATATTATTGGAGTGATATTAAAATCATGTGAGCAGGTTTTAAATCCCAGTAGTTCATGAACTTTTTTAATATCTGCCAACTCGAACAATGGGACCCTTTTCAATCCCCCCGTGAACACCTATTAAAACCACAATTTACAACTCTACATATCATCTAACGTGTTAACCAGGTGTTCCACTGTTATTGTTTGAAATTCTACCTAACTTTAAATCAAATGAAGAAAAGCCAAAAGTCCAATTAAAATCCCACATTGCCTCTTTATCGCGTGTAGGTGAAAGACATTTGTTATAGATTTAATGGCAGAAATCTCATAAAATCTTAGGCCATCCTCTTTTCTTCCCAGTTTCTTATTTCTTGCTTAGATTCTCACAGCTTACTGGCATTTCCTGTTCTTAACAGTAGAAAAAAAAACCTAAAATAAATCTAGGAATTTCTGGCTTAATTTTAGTAGCATCCTGGACACTCTAGCTGAATTTGACAATTGAGTGTTGTCATGGGATATTAAAATCCTGCACTGGGCCCATTTAAGCTATTATTTCATAGGCTGTCCCTTAATCAGTTCCATCCCTCTGCTGTATGCTCTTTGCCAATGTGTCTATTTTATTTAATAGTTCAGTGACAACAAATTTATGTTGCTAAGCTCCAAAAAGTAAACCTTACCAAAATACCTCCCCAAACTGCCTTTACAGACATCCACCAAGGTAATATGGAATTCTGTTGTCTTCACTTGACCATAATTACTTCCAGACCTACACTGACTATCTTTTTCTTTGGTTATTTTTCTCATTCTGCCTTAGACCCAAAACAGTGGTGTTGCTTTACATTTATGGTTTTCTACTTACATTTCACTGTCACTTGCCCCTCTTACCTTTGATTTTAGCAGACCTTGACATTGAACTATAGTGACGTAGTTCTCCCTCCAAATATGTTTTCTCTCTGTTTTTCAAAAGAGTTGCGTTTTCAATGCCCAACATAACACATTAATTTTCTTTCTTTGAGACAATTCTTTCTTTTCTTAGGAATAAAAAAAGAGACAGTAGAAAAACAGTTATCTTATTAATTTAAAATGTATTGACTAATATGATGAATAAAAAAATTGTACAGAATAGTTACTGCCCCAAAAAAGTGTCAGTTACTGCACATCTGTTCTCTTTTAGGCTTTACTTAAGAAAATAATTCTTGCCAGACTTTTACCCACCCATAATAATTACACAATTTTTACAGATGTAGTTTATAACAGTTTCACATTGGTCCAAAACCTTTAATACAATTTGCAATGAATTTACTTCTTGGCTGGCACTTCATTATATTTTTGCAATAAAGGGACTGAAGTAAAGTCATTTGTTTCCAGCTCTGCACCTTTTACTAACATTTTAATAAAAAAAAAAAACATGCTAGGCTAAAAAGGATTGTTGCCATCATCACTACTGTTAATAATGTGACTACCATAAGTTTTGTATAAGGATTTTTAGTTTGGAACTCACCCGGGGCCCATTTTTTTTATTCTTAATTATCTATTCTTTGGGATCACCAGTCTCAAGGAAAGAATACTCATGCACATCCAGCTACAAATGGCGAAAGGTGTGTTTTCTACCAGTATTTAAATATCAATTACTGGAGACAGGCCCTAACTACAGGTGGGATCTCCCTGCTCCAATACCCTTGGGACCCGAGTGGTCCAGAATCATGGAGTTTGCCATAACAGGGGAGTTAAAGGTTCCCCTCCCAGCAGTTGGCACTGCTACCTGCCCCTAGTCCTTCTGGGGTTGTGCTCCCCACCACAGTGGGGCTATGTCTAGACTGCAAGCTGTTTGTGCAAGAAGCTATTGTCAGAAGAGATCTTCTGCAAAAACTTCTTGTGCAAGAAAGCGTCCACACTGCAAAAGCGCATCGAAAAAAGAATGCACTTTTGCAAAACAAAGCGTCCAGACTGCCTGGGTGCTTTCTCACAAGTAAGCAGTGATTGTTATGGACAGAAGGGCCACCAGGGCACCTGTGCTTTTTCCTCTTCCCTCTTCTTGTGCAAAAAACCCCTCTTCCCCATCCACATGAGCTCTTGCGCAAAAAGGCGTTCTTCCTCATAGAATGAGGATTGCCAATTGCGCAAAAACACCTCTGATCTTTCGATTTATTTGTGCAAAAATGTGCTTGAGGTGTGGAAAATGGCCATTTTTCCGCAAAAACTCTGTAGTGCAGACATAGCCTGGAGGCAGCAGGCCCTGCTGCCTCCGGCACAGGCAAGACTGAGCTCCCTGTTATGCCAGCCCAGTCAGAGCTATGCTCCCATGTGCTGGCCCCATTATCTGTGTCCTGGGTGGGACTGTGCTCTAGGGAAGGACTGTACTTCCCACCGCCAGCCCAGCCACTGAACCTGACCAGTCAACCTCCCTAATCCAGCAAAATCCATGGTTCTGCCAGACCATGGATGTTGCCAGACCAGAAAGACCTGGATTTTAGAGGTTTAACCTGTAAAATATCTGGGTCCAGATATCGCCACATGTAATGAATGCCAAGGGCTGAGGTTTGTTTTTTGCTTAGGCATGTTCAGATCCAGGCTTTTGGCATAGGTCAATCATGAATTGTTATAATACTAAAAGATTTACCCAGATGTGGCTCAGGTCCTTAACTCAATTAAGTTTTGTTTTTCTTCATTTCAGTCATTGGTCTGGAGCTGAGGATGATGGGTTCAGTATGCAGGCTGCCATGGGGAGAGATGACTTGGAATGAGGTGAGAAGTGCCTCTCCATGGCCACTACACCTCCAGCGGGCACTCACTCCACCTTCTCCCAGCCAGCCTGAGCCACAGGCTGCTCTTGCTTACACTGGGCTCCAGACTTCAGTTCAATTCCTGAACAACCACTCATCCAACATAAGCTCAGTGCAACTGAGGATTCATTCCAGAGGATTATGGTAAATTTTAACATGAGGAAGAGGGGGAGCAGAATCAGGCCAATGGGGCTATATCTACACTGCAGTACTATTCCGCATCTTGAGTGCACCCGTTATTTCGAAATATAACAGGCTCGCTATTCCGATGTCCCTGTAAGCCTCATTCCACAAGGAGTAAGGGACATTTTGGAACAGCAATTTATTTTTAAATAAATGCTATGTAGACAGTGCCAAATTTTGAAATAAGCTATTTCTAAATTGACTTTAAATAAGCTACGGAGTTTGAGTAGTTCAAATTGCGTAGCTTATTTCGAGGTATGGGTACTGCCAACACGAGTTTCCCCAGGGATGAAGCAGGCTATGGTATTATGAAAGCAGTAGAAGGGATGCTCTGAAGGAAGGGAGGTGGGATGGGTTTTGGAGTGGCCTAGGGGATAAGACATATGCCTGAGAAGCACAAGATGATGGGCTCAAGTCCCATCCACTGCACCCGAACCCAGGCAGCAGCCATCAGGGGGCCCACACTCCCTGTCCCAGAAATGGAGCTGGTTCCTGCATTAGCAAGGCAGCATGCAGCTTGCTCTGAAGGTAGGAGGATACACCCTGGGAATACCTATAAGAGTATGGTAATACCCTGCATAAGAGAGAGAAGGAAGCCAAATTAGACCTTATAGGATGACCTGGGGAGTAAGGTAATACTGTGCATAAGGAAGGACAGCCTTCAGCTATGATAATCATTGACCATATACATTTAGAACCATTATGGATCTTTGTCACTCAACAGACATTGTTGTCATTATAATTCATGTTGCACACTGCAGTAACTCTCAATGGCTATATCAAACAGGCCAATTAAGAGTAACTGAAATGGTTGAATGTAGCACGGTCAGTGACATGAAAATAGGTTCAAAAGCACAATGTCCTTCATCACATATCAATGGCAATTGGCACATTTGTTTTTAATATTACCAGTTACATGTGCATTAGAGATTAAAAACAGCATTTGATTAATGGAATGATTTGATTTAAACTTATAAAAGCAAGTGAAAAGTGACCTGCAAAGGCATTTTAAAAAATAGAGTATTCTAAGATTTACCTGCTTTTCTTTTAGAGATTCTGAAAAGTCTAGACCAGCTACAACCTCAAATTTTCACACAAAGGGCTGGTACATTGTCTATAGAACCTATGCAGCCTGCAAACCATCTTCCAGGGACAGGTAGATTTTATTTACAATATTATATCTTTTTTGTTTTGTTTTGTTTTAAAAACCATGCAGCATTCTACATTAATATTGGTGTTGCATTAGTGATGTGGATGGTCATTTTCAATTGTACATGGGACTGATTCATCTTGGCCTTCAACCTTGCCTTTTCATCTTTGAAAAGTGGGTGTAAAATAGGAGCATTCTGATCTGGCAGTATTTTACACCCATTTTGTACTGATTTTGCACTGGCATATGTTGCTAGACACTGGATACTTGTGTCCCAGAACCTTTCAAGATATTAAACATAAATGCAAGATATGCTTGGTAAAGTTATTTTTAAAAAACAGTTCCAAAGTATTGAATCTGAATAAAATATGATGCACAGAACTGATGTCTGGAGAAGTGGTGCCTAGTCAGCAGTGAAAAATTGAACAGTTTTAACACGTTTCAGCTAGATTGTGTGATGAGTGTAACATCACTAGTTGAGAGACCTTTAAAATTAGGAGGCTAGTTAAACAGAAATTAAAAGGTACAGTGAGAAAAGTATAATCCCTGCAAGTTGCATGGAAACTTTTCAAAAGCACCATAATAGAGGCCCAACTTAAATGTATACCCCAAATTAAAAAATACAGTAAGGAACCAAAAAAGTGCCACCGTGGCTTAACCAAGTAAAAGAAGCAGTGAGAGATAAAAAGACATCTTTTAAAAAGTAGAAGTCAAATCCTAGTGAGGAAAATAGAAAGGAGCATAAACTCTCTCCAATTAAGTGTAAAAATATATTAAGAAAAGCCAAAAAGGAGTTTTAAGAACAGCTAACCCAAAACTCAAAATGTCATCGCAAAATGTTTTTTAAGTGCTTCAGAGGCAAGAAGCCTGACAAGCAACCAGTGGGGCCCTTGGACGATCAAGATGCTATAGGAGCACTCATAGATGATAAAGTCATTGCAGAGAAACCAAATGAATTCTTTGTTTCAGTCTTCATGGTTGAAGGTGTTAGAGATTCCCAAACCTAAGCCATTTTTTTTAGGTGACAAATCTGAGGAATTGTCACAGATTGAGTTTTCATTAGAAGGGGTTTTGGAACAAATGGATAAACTTAACAGTAACAAATCACTGGGACCAGATGGCATTCACCCAAAGAACTCACATGTGAAATTGCATAACTATTAACATGATTTGCAACTTATCCTTTAAATCAGCTTCTGTATCTAATGACTGGAGTATAGCTAATGTGATGCCAATATTTAAAAAGGGCTCTAAAGCTGATCCTGGTAATTCTAAAGTTGATCCTGGTAAGTCTAATGTCAGTACCAGGTAAATTAGTTGAAACTATAGTAAAGAATAAAATTGTCAGACACATAGATGACCATAATTTGTTGAGGGAAAGTAAACATGGTTTCTGTAAAGGGAAAACTAGAGTTTTTTGAGGCAGTCAGCTAACATGTGAACAAGGGGATGCTGTGGATATAGTATACTTAGATTTCCAGAAAGCCTTTGACAAGGTCCCTCGCCAAAGGCTCTTAAGGAAAATAAGTTGTCATGGGATAAGAGGGAGGGTCCTTTTGTAGGCTGATAACTGGTTAAAAGACAGGAAATAAATGGTAAATTTTCAGAATGGACAGAGATAATTAGTGGTGTTCCCCAAGGCTCTGTCCTGAGGCCAATACTATTCAACTTATTTATAAATGATCTGGAGAAAGGGATAAACAGGGGGGTGGCAAAGTTTGAAGATGATACTAAACTACTCAAGATAGTTAAGACCAAAGCAGGCTGTGAAGAGCTTCAAAAAGAGCTCACCAAACTAAGTGATTGGTCAACAAAATGGCAAATGAAATTTAATGTTGATAAATGTAAAGTAATGCACATTGGAAAAAATATTCCCAACTATACATACAATATGATGGGGATAAATTTAGCTATAACTACCCAAGAGAAGATATTGGAGTCATTGTGGATAGTTCTCTGAAAACATCCACTCAGTGTGCAGTGGTAGTCATAAAAGCAAACAGAATGTTAGGTATCATTAAAAAGGGATAGAGAATAAAACATAGAATAGCTTATTGCCTCTATAAAAACCCATGGTATGCCCACATCTTGAGTACTGTGTACAGATGTGGTCACCTCGTCTCAAAAAAGATGTATCGACATTGGAAAAGGTTCAGAAAAAGGCAACAAAAATGATTAAGGGTTTGGAATAGGTCCAATACGAAGAGAGATTAAAAAGACTTGGACTGTTCAGATTAGAAAAGAGGAGACTAAGGGGGGATATGATAGAGGTCTATAAAATCATGACTGGTGTGAAAAAAGTAAATAAGGAAAAATTATTTACTTGTTCCCATAATATAAGAACAAGGGGTCACCAAATGAAATTAATAGGCAGCAGGTTTAAAATAAACAAAAGGAAATTTTTCTTCACTCAGTGCACAGTCAGCCTGTGCAACTTCTTGCCAGAGGATGTTGTGAAGACTAGGACTTTAACAGGGTTCAAAAAACAACTAAATAAATTCATGGAGTTTAGGTCCATCAATAGCTATTAGCCAGGATCCTTAGCCTCTGTTTGTCTGGAAATGGATGACAGAGAGGGATCACATGATGATGACCTGTTGTGTTCATTCCCTCTGGGGCATCTGGTATTGGCCACTGTTGGCAGACAGGATACTGGGATGGATGGACCATTGGTCTGACCCAGTACGGCCATTCTTATGTTCTTATCATAAACATGAGCCAGCAATGCACTTTAATCTGATTACAGATCCTGCAAATAGAGAACAAGTCAGTTCTAATGATGAAACGGGACGAGATAAGAGCAATCCAGGGCCTGTGGACATGAAGACATGCTTCCCCCACTTCCACTGCTCCATCCCTATGTCCCTGTTTCATGCAAAGGCTCTGGCCTTGTACCTGGAGCAATGATGGATGAAGTGAGGCAGATCCTGATATTTTAGAGCATTCCACATGTGCACATAGCTAAATATAGTGCAAATCACATTTCAGATGCATATTATGGCCTTGTTATGGGTCTTAGTGCAGAACCCATGGGCTATATGTCATCTATATGATCCTTCAATCCCCCGTGCAATTTGGTGGGAGTTACCGCAACCTGTCATCTCATGGCTGCTCTCTGCCTTGCCATCTGGAAATAGAATAGGATTATCCACAACATTGCCTCACATTTCATTAGAGGGAATAGTGTTCCCTAAATGGCATGAACCCACACAGAAACCTTCTCTACTCTTGTGGGTATCAGTACTTTGGGAGAGAATGTGAAAGGCTCAGGAACAAAGCATTAATATCCTTCAAAATTTTGGAGATTTTTGAACCATAAATTCAGACAGTCTTGAGATCTATTCTTTCTACGGAGTGGGAATGAATCCCTTTCCCACTTCCCAACGAAATCATCTCTCAGAAATTGCATATGCTGAAATTCAGAAAGTGTTTTTCTATCATTTGT